>NC_134485.1:128065415-128080415 GCF_040206685.1 Ascaphus truei
CACTGATCTGATGTTTCGTATTTGCTGCCTTTCCATTAGGGTATAGATATATGAAAGCATGTGAAAAATAAAATGAGTGTTGCCGTGTTATCTTTGCTACCCATGCTTCAAGAGAGCACTAATTATTGGGACCTGTGACATCCTAACGGGTAGCATATTGGTGCATTTTGATTAAACAATTATTTCCTGCATTTGTAGGGCTTGTTTCAACAAGCAAGCATCAAAGTCCGCTTGGGCAAGATATAATAATTAATCAGGCCTGGTTAGGGCTGAGTGGCCTGCAGATGGATTGATAAGTCCTTTCAAGGAAATAGTATTCCAAGGAGTCTTGATGCGCTTGATTGGCTGACTGATTAAGATTTGTGGGCTTAGATAAATGTTTTTTCTCCTGACTACAAAGAGTGGGAAACCTAACAGGAGTTGAGATGCAGGCAAACATGGAATTACATTTTCAGTGTTCACTTTGTCAGGCAAGGGCAACGTAAAACAAGCCATGCGTTTAAATATTATTATTGCTTCGTCTTTTTAATAAGTTGAAAATATCTCAGAACGTTCTCGGGTATTTGGCCAGTCCAATGTTTTTAACAACCCGGGTCCACTAAAAAAATATACCACCAGGACTCATGAAAACTGTCCTATGTTTGGTTTGTGTAAGCGTACAGTATGTTTTAATGTTGTTTACATTAAAACTGACATTTCTGTGGGTCCATGACAAGAAGGTACTCCCAATTTAAAAGGGCTTCATAAGGACTAATTCCAGCTGAAAATGCAGATAAATATGTTAAGTGAACATTGAGGAAGATCGTAAGGGGTTAAAAAAAAAAGACTACTAAACCTAAAATATTGATATCAGTAGACACACAGCTACTATAGTTGGGTATCCAATCTTACACATTATCGTGATAATTGGATTGGCAGACAAAAGGCACAGAGGTGAATTCACACAGAGTTTTTTTAGTAGTCTCAGCAGCGAGAGTCACAACAACAAAACATGGCCTCCTCCCTCTTATTATATTGGCGCTTGCAAAGTGTGTTAAGAACAAAACATTTTCTGAATTGGGGAGAATAGTGGATTTGCCCTATAAATTCAATCTTTGAAGATGCCATTCTTTCTGGAGATGGAAACAGCAGACTTCTGGTCTTCTTACATAGGACATTTTGCCAGAGTTTTGCAGTCTAAGAATAGACTCCGGACTCTCAGCTGGAACAGCTAAAAGTGTAATTTCTGCTGTAGAGCCGCATTGAGGAGATGAGACTGGAATGTGTGACTCTTGACTCAGAGATGACTCGCATTCAATGGTGGGGTCATGTATTTCAACAGGTGGTATTTATTTGGGTATTGTATCTCTTGTTAACAGTTGATAACCATGTCTCCTCGAGATTAAATTGTTTGTAGTCTACATAGTGTACGAAACAGATCCTATCTGTGCAATCACTATAGCTGGGACCCATTTAATTCCAGCGGCATAGTTTCAAGCTAGGACTGACACTCCAGGATTAAAGGTTCTGTGTCTTGTTCTGTGCACAGATCTGTTGACTTGTTCTTGTTGCTGACGTTGCATCACTTGTCGTGCTTTGGTTAGTTTAAGCAGATCAAAACAAGTATACTGCTAATGTCCCATCATTAGAGGAGCTGAAGAAACGTTGGTGGTAGAATGAGGTGTAATTCTGTAAAACAAGCAGGTATCCAGACATTTTTGAATGGACGAATGTCCCAATACAGATCTTAGACCTTGTTTCATAGTCTGAACAAAACTTTCTGCTAATCAGTTGGTAGATGGATTGTAAAGACCTAATTAATGTGATGTATGCCATTGGCTTTCAGAAAACTCCCATACTCACGAGGGACAAACTGTGGCCCGGTATCGCTCACAATGTTGCTCTGGGAGGCTGTAATCACCTGACATTGCTTACAGCTTCTGAAGTGGACTCTCAAGAGTAGTAGACATTATCATAGAGCTCTCTATCTATTTGTAATGGGCATCAAGAACTACTGTGAACATGTTTCCTTCAAATAGACAAGCAATGAATTCCCTGTCACAGATTTTCATAACAATCTCAGGGATGTGGGAGGGCCAACTGAGGCATGTTTCCCATACTCGAAAATTGCCCCAAGTGTTCTTCATATGACTCATATGAACCATTCCACAGTGACTAGAATGTAGCAGTTCCAACATCTGTTGCCTCGGAAGTGGTAAAATAATGGCTCACACCAAGCATTCAGAGTGAACTGATAACTTTATCCTTCTGGAGATGTAAGGCATTAGATCTGTTGGTATTTGAGAGTTACTTCCCGTGCATCACAAGGTCTATAACTTGGGATAGTCCTGGGTCAAAACGGGTACCTTTCCTTACTTGAGTAGAAGTTATAGATGTGTTCTCTACATCATAGGTTTCTGTTAATTTCCAGGTCTTGTTCTAGCACAGTAGATTGTGCAGCGGTTTCAGGATTGTTGCTAAATGTGCAATAAATCGCCCATAGTAGTTCAATCACCAAAAGAAAGAGTGTGGCTGACTCTTTATGTGTAGCTAGGGCTCCACTATAGCCTCAACCTTTGAAAGAGCCTTGCAAATGGCGTCAATTACATGCCCAAGATATTCAACTGAGGGCTGAAAAAATGCACATTTATCTTTGCAGACTAGTAGGCCATACTCGTCCAGTACTTGTAAATTCTTCAAGGGGTTCTTCCTTATTCTTGCCAGTCACCAAAATATCATCAGGGATCACTGGACCTCTGGCAATCCACACAAAATCTGATCCATGGCTCTTTGGAACAAAGCTGAGGCAGACATTATCCCGAAAGGCAGGTGACAATATTAATAAAGCCCTTTGTATGTCACAATGGTCAGCAATTTTTGTGACATTTTATCAATTTATGCCTGGCACAGATCAATCTTGCTGAATTTCTGCCACAAGCAAAACCAACAAAAAGGTAATCAATAGTTGGAAGTACAGACCCACTGAATGTGTCACTTTTTGCCACATTGCCAACACAAGTTCTTTACGCCAACATACTGATGCATAGTGACCAGGCTCCTCACAGCGGTAACATTTTTCACTATCCGCTGTCTTGCTTGTATACTCTGCCCATACCTTGCTGCACTCAGATTTGAGCATCCTTTGCTGCTAGTTCCATGGCCTTGGGTACAGTGAGTATAGTCTCTGTCAATAGGTGCTTCTGTACTGCCTCACTATGCATAGACAAACACAGCATTCTATTCACATTGCTCAGCCAAGAGTTTGGGGAGAAAGTGCACCTCCAGAACGTTCATGATGTCATCATAAGACTGAGTGCCTGGTTTGTCAGGTTGCACCAAACTTCATAACAAACAAAGTTTTAGCTCCAATTGCACCTTTCTTCAATTCTGTTTACAAGTACAAAAAAAACGCAAAATGCTCATGTGGAGGCTGTCTGTTTCAACAATACAGCCCATTGGTTCTGTAAGTGCCGCCATGTTAAAAAAATGTTTTCTATTTATGTTTGCAATGTGCACACAACAACATTCTTGAGTTTTTACTAGCACACTGCGGCACTCTCTCTTCTTAGTTTCACTTTGCCCTCTCGATACTGACAGTCAGGCTACTTTCGCGTGGCTGAATCGACACAGGTCTGTCATCCGTTGTCTTCAGTTTATATAATACCTTAATAATGGGATCAGCAGACATGAGGTACCGAGGTGAATTAAGATGCAGCTCTTCCATTAGTTACAACAGCATGAGCTAAAGCAACAGAACATGGCCTCTGCTATTCCATAACATTCTAATTGGCAACGTACTTATTTTTTTCTATTTTTAAAATGTTTTATCAGGAAATAATACATTGAGAGTTACCTCTTGTTTTGAAGTATGTCCTGGGCACAGAGTTATGATGACAATACATAGTTACATTAAATGAACAGAGGTTGTTATACATTCAATTTACAGACATTTCAGGACAAAGTACAGTGAGCTGCAGAGGACACAAAATAAACAGCAGCCTTCTTTCAGTCAAATATACTGTATACAATGATGAACCTAATTAGATTTTAGATTTAGGGGTTTATTTTTTCATCAAAACAGTGTTTATTTTAATTCTTTTACATGTTTGTTAACAATGGGGAAAAATTACATGCATTTGGATTTGGTGTTTATTGCTGCACTTTTTTTCGTGTCGAAACTCTCCCATGATGTCTTTGCCTACCTATGGATGGGCTGCCACAAAAGGTGGAATCTAATAGGAAAGGATGCTTAATATTCGATTTTTATAGGTTTTAACCAAAAGTGCAAGATGATCAGGTTGAGTTTTTTTTCATTTAAAACCTAAAATCATAAGTCCTAGTTATAATCAAATGTAATCCTGGACTCCCTCGGGTCCCATAGCACACAACAACAGAATGGTGCCCAGAATAAACAATTTCAGCAAAATATTATCAAGTTCATTCTTTCCTATATGTTCAAACTAGTCATCTCATCTGAATCATTTTGAAGGCCATAGCTTAATAGCAATTGAGACCATACATTCCAACATGCCAACTTTTTATGTACTGTTCTTATCAAGAAAGAAAGCAGTGACAAAATCATCATACTAGTTAACAGCATTTAAATTCAAGGTTGTCTACAGTTTATCTCATAATCAATAAGTGTGACAAATTTCCCACATTTCTCTACAGCTCAAAGCTAATAGTCAGCCACACAGATATTTTGTGTGAATACAAAAACATTTTATCTTGTGAAATTACTATTAAACAAAAATATAGATTTTGTTTGACATATAAATGTTTTCCTAAAGATGACTTGGTCAAAATGTTACGTTTCATCAAATAAAAAAGCATTTAAATCTATGGGATTTTTTTTTCTTTAATACAAATGTTGATGTATTTTGTTTTCAACAGTTTTGCGTCTGGAATCATAGCTACATAGTAGATGAAGTTGAAAAAAAGACATGCGTCCTTTAAGTTCAATCTACAGTATGCTAAATTTGAATGACAGATACTTTGTCCTATATCCGTACTTGCAGTATATTGATCCAGAGTACGGCAAACAAAAACCCCCAGTGAAATATCATCCAATGATATCTCATAAGGGGAAAAATAAAATCCTTCCTGACTCCAATAATTGGCAATCAGATTACTGACTGGATCAGCATCCTTCCCATGTTTACTTATTTGGTATATTCCTGTACACCTTTCCTTTCTAAAAGGATGCCCAACCTTTTTTTTTAAACAAATCTATTGTATCTGCCATCAGAGTCTCCATGGGTAATGAATTCCACATTTTAACTGCCCTCACTGTAAAGTACCCTTTCATTGTTGCTGGTGAAATCTACTTTCCTCCAACCTTAAGGGATTACCCGTGTCCTTTGTACTGCCCTTGGGATGAATAGTTCTTTTGAAAGTTCCTTGTACTGTCCCCAAATATATTTGTACAGTATATAGTTATCATATCTCCTCTTAGATGCCTCTTTTCTAATGTAAATACATCTAATTAACTAGCCTCTCCTCATAAGTTAGATTGTCCATCCCTTTAATTAATTTGGTGGCTCTTCTCTGCACTCTCTCTAGTTCCATAATGTCTTTTCTAAGAAGTGATGCCCAAAATTGTATGCCATATTCAAGGTATGGTCTTACTAATGCTTTATAAAGGGGCATAATTATGTTTACTTCCCTTCCATCCATTGCCCGTTTAATGCAAGATAAGATCTTGTTTGCCTTTGCAGCTACTGCATGACTTTGGGTAGTATAACTAAGCCTACTGTTTACAAGCACTTCTAAATCCTTCTCCATCAAGGATTCCCCCAATAATCCTTTGACAATTTTCTTTTACAGGGTTTCTCCAATCAGTCCACTGTTTACAGTCCACATAAACAGGGCTGCCGACAGGGGGGAGAGCCGGGACAAGTATTCCAGAGGTCAGGCTCAACTTCCGCATCCAGCTGTCTGTCGGGCCTCTGGTTGCCGCCGCCGCCGCTGAGCCCGGCTCTCCCCAGCTGCTGCTTTCCTCTTCCCAAGCTGGGCCACTCCTGCCAGTGCACATCGGAAGCTGAGCGCGCTCAGATGTCGGGCCCAGCTTCCGGCGCACACCGGCGGGAGAGAGAGGCATATTCGGCGTGGGAAGAGGCAGGCAGTAACTGGCGAGATCCGAGGCATGGTGACGGAAACCAGAGGTGAGTGGTAATTGTATCTCCGAGGGGGTGGTAATTGTATCTGAGGGGGGTAATAGTGGTAATTGTATCTGAGGGGGGTAACAGTGGTAATTGTATCTGGGAGGGTAGTTGTGGTAATTGTATCTGCGGGGGTCGTAGTGGTAATTGTATCTGGGTGGGGGAAGAAGTGATAATTGTATGGGGGCTTGTGGTAATTGTATATTGGTGTGTGTAGTGGTGTCTGTTTTTGGGGGGTGTAATGGTGTCTTTATTTAGGGGGGTTGTGGTCTGTATACTTGGGGAGTATTGTGTGTGTATTGGGGAGGTAATTATTGTGTGTGGGGGGAATTGTATGGATATTGGGGGGAACTGTGTGTGTTTGGCCAGGGGAAGAGGGTGAAATGAGTGTTGAGTGCGGGATTAAGTAAGAGGAGGTAATTGAGTGATAGCGGAGAGGGATGAGTGAGTGAGTGAGTGAGAAAGAGGTGGGAGAGAAATACAGGTATGAAAGGGGAGGGCTTGCAAGGCCGCCGACACGAAGTGGGGAGAAGGCAACCAACAGAGGGGGGGGGGGGTGGAGGGCCTGGTCGAATCTCTAGTCCTGGGCCCCTTGAAATCTGTCGGGAGCCCTGTACATGAATATGCACCAGTATATTTATATCCCATATATGAGATTTTAGGAGACTCATAGCAATGTCTCAATGAAGAAAAAAAAGAAAAAAATTATGACTACAAACAAAATAAAAAAAACAGTTTCAACTCAGTTTTCATTTGTTTCTAAAGCTCCAGACCAAGCAATATCTAGCATGTGTGTTTTTTTTTTAAACATAAATCAGTTCTACACTATGAGAAAATACTTTTAGCATTATTCTTTTTTTAAAACAACTCTGAAATGAAATTTTTAATGCATTATAATGTAATAAGCATTTTTTATTTCTATAGCAAACATTTACAAAGTTACATCCCCTTCTGAAACAGGCTCTGGGACACCCCTTTTTGAGCCCAGCCCTCTCTCTAGCAGTGCACCAATTGTATCTAGTGACTGCCTGATCACAAGACTTTCCCCACAGAACTTTACATCTTTGGTTCTCTTCTGCTGCACTGACAGCCATTTAGTGAACCCCCGAGCCGAATCTTCGCCGATCGATAGAGAACAGATCGATCGGCAACTTAGCTAATTACTTATCATTGTGTAGATTGTACTGACGCACATATTAAAGGGGGAAAAATAAAATTAAAACTGCAGCTTGGACTGCTGCTTTAAGTTTTGTAAGTTGTAAAATAAGCCACTTGTTATTATATTATTATTGTTGTTGTTGTTTTTCTTTTAGAAGGTGAAATATTTTATACAAGCCTATATTTTATAAGGGCATTGAAATCAACTTGAACATAACAGGAATGTGGAAACAAAAAAGTCAACAGATCTATATAAAATATCTCTAAAACACCCATGTACTCAATATTGGTATCTGTCAGAGGGGCATAGGGTAACGGAATAGAAGTTGATTACTTTCATTCTCATATGAAGATAGAGCACAATTTTGCATTTGTGTCAACTTCTAACAACTTCAACAAAACGGAATAAATCTCATTACAGGCATACCCCGCATTAACGTACGCAATGGGACCGGAGCATGTATGTAACACAGGCATACCCCGCATTAACGTACGCAATGGGACCGGAGCATGTATGTAACACAGGCATACCCCGCATTAACGTACGCAATGGGACCGGAGCATGTATGTAACACAGGCATACCCCGCATTAACGTACGCAATGGGACCGGAGCATGTATGTAACACAGGCATACCCCGCATTAACGTACGCAATGGGACCGGAGCATGTATGTAACACAGGCATACCCCGCATTAACGTACGCAATGGGACCGGAGCATGTATGTAACACAGGCATACCCCGCATTAACGTACGCAATGGGACCGGAGCATGTATGTAACACAGGCATACCCCGCATTAACGTACGCAATGGGACCGGAGCATGCATGTAAAGCGAAAATGTACTTAAAGTGAAGCACTCCCTTTTTCCCACTTATCGATGCATGTACAGTACGGCAATCGTCATATACGTGCATAACTGATGTAAATAACGCATATGTAACAGGCTCTATAGTCTCCCCACTTGCGCACAGCTTCGGTACAGGTAGGGAGCCGGTATTGCTGTTCAGGACGTGCTGACAGGCGCATGAGTGAGCTGTCGTTTACCTATTGGGCGATATGTACTTACTCGCGAGTGTACTTAAAGTGAGTGTCCTTAAAGTGGGGTATGCCTGTATACTATTCCTCAAATAACTCCTCCCAAACTGCTCCAAAACCATACATTGATATACTGTATACATGTAGGAATGATGCTGTCAAATATATGCAATTTGCTACCATTATGACGCTTGATACATATCCCCACAATATTTTTGGGACTCTGGTCAGTGTACCAGCTACCACAAATTCTAGTAGCTCTTACCTGTTTACTGGAAGACATGTTTGTTAAAGTACTTATGCTGCTGGTATCTGTGACAAGCATGGCTGAAGGGAAGCGAGATGGATGGGAATACTGGGGAGGTTCCTGCTTATGTGCATACACTATGGATATCAAGAGAAACAGGAATCAGTTTTCATTAAGTCAGATACAATTCTTAATAGTATACTTTGTTAAACAGCATGAATTATTCGAAGTTTACAATTTTGTTATCATTTCATGAATGGTATCTTATTTGTAAAATAATGTGTAATATATTTGTAGACACAAACGGGAACTTTCAGTGTTTCGGTTTTGGTTCTAAAAAAAAAAACATTGTGTTTTGTTTTTTTAATTTGTAAAAAAATGATGGGGAAAAAACGCAAAGTAAGCAAGAATTTCCACCCCAAAATTTGTAACTACAAACTTTTCTGCAAAAGTGTGCTGGTATTTAATTTACGAAAGCCATAAGTTCACCTAGTTTATGAAAAACTAAAAAATGAACCCGAATTTTGACCAGAAGTTTTCTCGGATTAAAAAGTTTGTTCTGAAGTTCGACTTGGACATCTTAACGAACTTCGAAGTTCAGAGAGAGACAAAAATGGGCGCCCTCAAACTGTATTGCCTTAGAAGGCCTGGGTCATGCATGGTACAACAATTGTTACTGAAGAAGGTGGGTATTTTCTCGCACTATCACAGTAGGTGGTATGAAACCTTTTATATAAAGGTGGTTACTGTACATGTATGTCTCTGAAGTGTCATTCACTTAAGACTGTGCTGTGTAATTACATATAATTACATATTTATATTTAAACTGTTTTCATAAAGTTGAACCAAAACAGACAGAAGGCTTTTTTTAGCCGACGCTTCATCAAATGCTAATCAGTGGATAAGAACATTTAGCCAGAAAATACAAGACACTCCACCGATTTTCCTTAAAATATTAATCATGATTCTCAGTGGTTGCTCCACCGATCTTCCTTTATCAACTTTTACAAGGCGCTGAGAAGTCAAATTGCCTTAGTACTTACTGTGTGAGTTCTGAAGCTGGGTCACCGTGGCCATAAATGGCTGCTGTGTCATGTGTCCCGAATGTTGCATAATTTGCTGTTGATGTGGACTGTGTAGCTGTTGTGAAAACTGCACAGACTGTAAAGCAGCCAAGCTGCCTGCAACACTGTTGATGACAGGTACGCTCTGTGCCTGAGTGGTGTTTAAATCTGAAGACATGAATGTCACAAAAATATTAATGCAATGTTGAAGACTTGTCATTAAACAGCATGAATGTAACATCGAGAATAACCGGATAGCCATAATAAAGCTTCCCTTATAACAGGCACTATAAATTCATAATTGTGTGGAAGCATCTAAACATAAATGTAGCTGTTGCCACTTTGGTCTGCTTCATCAGTGTGACCCATTGCTCTCTTTTACAATGTGCCCCACCAGAGAAAGGGTTAAACATCTAAGTATCATGGCTGTCTATTTGAACAACCCATAGAACTTTTACCTGAATCAATAGATATTCAATTCATTTCATTGATGTAGTGGTAAAGCCTAGAAGTGAGAGGGCCTGGTTTAAAACTTCTTAATACTGTTGGCAAATAGCATTAGGGCTGTTCTATAGTACGTGCACTTGCTGCGCGCATGGTAGGGAGAGTGGAACCGACCGCCAGGGGAAGATGAGGAAAATAATTAATTTGTGCTGCTACCGCCTTTGAAATGTAGGTATATGTGTGTGTGTGTGTGTGTGTATGTATATACATGTATGTACAATTAATAAATAATTTATTAACGTATTTATTTCAAACGTATTTATAACACACACATACATATACTCACACACACACACACACATATATATATATATATATATATATATATATATATATATATATATATATATATATATATATATATATATATATATATATACAGTGTTCGACAAACCTATACATTTGCTCGCCCCGGGCGAGTGGATTTAACCCCCGGGCGAGTAAATATTGGCCCAAGCAGCACACGTTTGGTACTAGGTGGCGAATAGATTTTTTTGTGTGGCGAGTAGATTTTTTGGGGATTTGTCAACCACTGTATATATACATACACATACACACAGTACCTCACTCGCTCACAGCATACACACAAAAAGCGTGCGGCACGTGCACGCGTGCGCACTGCCGCACACACTTTAGAATGGCCCTTACACTCTGGTGCCTCACAACCCCAGTACTAAATTGTGGAGCATGTATAATCTTCATGTTCAATCAATTCAATTAAATTATACACAGCATTTAATTTTTAGGGGTTTTATACATGTACAACGCTCATAGTGCATTAAAAATTATAATCAAAAAACACATTGGTTAGTTAAGTTTTCTGCGTACATCTAGATGGAGTAAAAACAGCATGTATGGGACATATGTTACCAGCAGCGGGATGGAAGGATTCAGCAAAAAACACCATCAGTGTAGCAGGGGAACACCATCTGGAGGTTACCAGGCTTCTTGTCTTTGCAGCCGCACACCTCGAGTTGTTTAAGCTGCCGCCCAGTCATCTATGCTCACAGGCCCATTGGTCGGGCAGTATGGCAATGTCCCAGATCATCAGGGAAGAAGCAGTTTGGCTTTGAAACGCGTTGGAATATGACTCTCCTTTAAACCTACGAACTTTATTGATTGATCCAAGTCACTGTGAATCTGCAGTTTGGTTCTAAGCAAAGTTCTGTATCAGAGTCTCCCAAACTACACCACACGGTGTCGCTATCCAGCGACGCGATCCAGTGACGTAGCCGACGGAGGCACGCGAAGGTACTGTGCACCGTGCACGAGCATTGTGTACTCCCGTCAGAAACAGCTGATTGAAACTCCGAAGCAGGACTCATTTGATCTGGGACATTGCCAGTACCACACTGCCCTACCAATAGGCCTGTGAGCATAGATGACCGGGCGGCAGTTTAAACAACTCGAGGTGTGCGCTGCAAAGACAAGAAGCCTGGTAACCTCCAGATGGTGTTCCCCTGCAAGACTGATGGTGTTTTGCTGAATCCTTCCATCCCGCTGCTGGTGGTTGGCGTTGGGTAACATATGTCCCATACATGCTGTTTTTACTCCATCTAGATGTATGCAGAATACTTACCTAACCAGTGTGTTTTTTTATTATAATTTTTAATGCACTATGAGCGTTGTGCGCTGTTTTTTGTGTTTCATTTTGTTATAGTTCCGGGGTGTTGAGCCCCCCTCCTTGTTATACAGCTGCAGACGCTCCATATTGACTGTACAGGATCACGTAAACCCTCTACATATTTATATTTATTTGCACCTTCACTTGCTATACCCACATGGGTTAATATTGTTTAATAGGTTTTAGTAGCGCACTTTTTCCTTCACTTTTATACATGTACACCTGCATAGCTCTCTGTCCCAATGAAATACAGATAGTTGAGAGAATGAAGAACTTACTTTGTGTTATTGCCATGACTCCAGAGATGGGGGCCATGATGAGGTTCTGAGATTGCTGGGAATTGTGATGGGACAAGCTATGAATGTTGGTCAAGGTGCTGACTGGGGGTAGCCCACCTCCAGAAACAGAAATCTAAAATGATCATTAAGAAGACAACCAACGAATACATTATTTACATGTACTGTTAATAACATTCTCGGCACAGAAGGTTATGAATGTTATGATTTGCTTTGCTTCAGAGGCAATAAACAGCACCAACATGGATTAAACCATTATTTATATATATATTTTTTTTAAATGTCCAGTTCAGGACGATTATCTTTGTAGACATTTGGGTACAGATCTTAAACAATAGAAAGCAGCTGTTTGTGCTGTTTCAATATGTAAGATATATATATATAGCAAATGGAAATTTTACTGTATGATCATTTGCATGTCTTAGACAGGTCTGCAACCCCGCCTTTCACCATTATCACCCAGCACAACCACTGCAGCAAGGGATTCTGGGAAATGACATGCAAATGAGCACACAGTGCCACCTTTTGCTTCAAAACCATTAACATGGTTCCCTATAGGCTTAAAGCTGTGACCATGCAGCAAGCTTGAGCACAGCCTTGAGCACAGCCAGGGTTAACATGCATAGCCAGTAAACCCACCCACAGACAGCCGTTTCGACTTTAATGGGTCTCAGTAGTGTGGGGTTGGTTATACTGGCTATGCAAAAATGAAGCAAGGAGTAGGTTTTACCATACTTGGTTAAGTTATGGCGGGTAAAAAAAGTGACAAAAATCCTCCACAGCAAAGCATATAGCAAATGGAAATGAGCATACAGTAATATTTCCATTTGCTATATGCTTTGCTGTGGAGAGTTTTTGTCACTTTTTTTTACCCGCCATAACTTAACCAAGTATGGTAAAACCTACTCCTTGCTTCATTTTTGCAGAGCCAGTATAACCAACCCCACACTGCTGAGACCCATTAAGGTCGAAACGGCTGTCTGTGGGTGGGTTTACTGGCTATGCATCTTAACCCTGGCTGTGCTCAAAGCTGTGACCATGCAGCAAGCTTAAGCCTATAGGGAACCATGTTAATGGTTTTGAAGCAAAAGGTTTCACTGTGTGCTCATTTGCATGTCATTTCCCAGAATCCCTTGCTGCAGTGGCTGTGCTGGGTGATAATGGTGAAAGGCGGGGTTGCAGACCTGTCTGAGACATGCAAATGAGCATACAGAAATATTTCCATTTGCTATATGCTTTGCTGTGGAGGGTTTTGTCACTTTTTTTACCCACCATAACTTAACTAAGTAGGTATACTCCAATAGTCGTCATATAAGGTAGGTGCATGTTCCATCAAAAATCAATAAATATACGATAACGTTCGCAAGAGAATCAGTAGACAGCACTTAGGTTGAATAATTAAATATACATTGTAGAAAACAAAACACACTCTGTGTCTTGTTTTCTACATTATATTTTTAATTATTCAACCTGAGTGCTGTCTGCTGATTCTTGTGTGAACGGTATCGTATATATCTTTTAAAATTCAGGACCTGAAAACTGTAAAAAGCAAAGTAAAAATATCACACAATATCCAATACATACTGCTTTAATTTGGAGTAGTTAAGAACACATACATCAACGAGAAAATAATGTAAATGTGATTAAAAAGTAAAAAAAAAAAAAAGATGGTGAAAAGTTTCACTTAAGATTGCGAACCAAGCAAAATTTGCAATTTTTCAGCCGAGAAAAAAAAATAGCACCCTCATCAAACCTCACAAGCTATTCGCTAAGCATTAATTAACTCAATGTGCATTGTATGTATGTATTTTTTTATTTATATACCACCATTAATGTATATAGCACTCCACAGCAGTAATACACGTGGCATAATAATATAAAATAGCAAATAATACAAATAACACATAATGGGCATAAGCGCTGCAGACATACAAGTAACATTAGGAAAAGGAGTCCCTGCCCGAACAGCTTAATGCATTTCACGATTATAAATAGGGCCCATACATCATGTTTCGCTCACTGTCTGTCGATATTTCACTCAAAGCTTGTGAAATTGAAAAATGTTAGACTACTTTTGTGACATTATTGGCCCTTTAAGGCTTGGCAAAACAATTCACAAGTATGCAAAATGGGGGGGGGGGGGGGAGGGAAAGGGTGGGGGAAACCACTGCCAATGTTGTGATTGTATTTTGGATAATTTTGCACATCTCGATGAGTCATCAGGGGTAAGTTATAAAACATTCGAAAGGGTCCATTTTGAAGAGTTCATTAAGAAAAACAACACATTTTTGCATTAATCATAAAAAATGACTGAATAATTTTACAGACCTGCTAAAACAAAGCTTTTGGAGGGCTAACATCGAAGGGATATTTTATCAACAAGTATGTCATCAGCAGAGAAAAACAAATAGAGTTCCACCCACTTTGCTACTTTACAAGGTATTTAATCAATAAAATGAGAACAGCTCTTTGTCACATTTATTGGTCAGCTTCAACACATACACCTTTTAACGTTAGTGAAAGCAGAGGGTCAGAGCACTGCTTTTCAGTTCAAACTATGTGCATCGAAGATTTTTTACTCTGTCCTACAATGCTTCATTGTTTACAGCTGACCCTGTGAGAAACTATAGAAAAAAAGCTTGTTTATTTTGCCTGCTTGGCCCTCTTATCTTATCAGCTCTGCAGCTACAATAGTCCAGGTGTACTCACCAATTTACCATCAGGTGAAAGCATGTTATGGCCAGAATCCAAGCTCACTGGAGAAACTTGCTGTAAAATAGACTGGCTGGTCACCATGGCATTGTTACCATGGTGGCTGATTGAAGACGAGGAAGTGACCTCATTGTTTCCTTGTTGGTTATATCTCAAAACTGTAAAAAAAAAAAAAAAAAAAAAAAAAAAAAATTATATATACATACACACATACACAC
>NC_134485.1:128085415-128101676 GCF_040206685.1 Ascaphus truei
AGCAAACAAATAACATATCATTTGACTAGGCTCATTTTCAATGGTTTTAGAATTGGGATAGGTGACGAGGATCATACTGGCAGAATAGAATTGATGTACATTTCATGAGACATATTTAGTTTTTATTAGTTTACTGTTTAAGTCAGGTTGGTATATAAGATAAAAAAACTGTAGTGGGATGTTGGAATATGTGGGATGCTTTTATAAGTCATTGAATATGTGGGATGCTTTTATAAGTCATTGTTATTTTGGAGTCTTGCCTATTGGGGCATGTGAGTTTACACGGCCTTAGATGTGGGTGGGATTATTGGTAAATCGTTGATTTAAAGGGGTGGATTATGGATTTCCATCCCACTCCAGTTCATATTGCTATAGGTCCGTTCTTATTATGAACAAAAATCAGTTTTAATTCAAGCACAACCCATATATATATATATATATATATATATATATATATATATATATATATATATATATATATATATATTTAATTTAAAAACAAATAAACAAAAGGGTTAAACCAAAACAAAAAGTCCCAAATCAAATCAAGAAGTATTCACATGATTTTAGGTTCTCACTGAAATAGACCTCATGTAAATAACTACATAAAGATGCACTGCACTGAATAAAAAAATATTTAACACATACAAATCAACTTATAATGGGGGACAGTGATTTGAATGTGTTTTGCTCAAGTAAAGTTTGGACACTTGTTCAGTACAAACACACGTTGTGTCCCCCAAATCAGCCAATGGACCATGTGCCTGTTTCCCTTGTTGATATTTCAATTCCTCACTTGGCTTCTTTGATTCTCCAGAAAACAGCAAGGGAGCCTTGTAATATCAGAGAGCTAATTAACATGGAAGTGAGGTTATCCCAGACTGGGAAATGTCACACATTAGCATATCATAGCAATCCCACTCTATTCAGGATGTTTTACTCTGGTTCTTGTTTTTTTTCAGCACCAGGTACATGATCACTGAAATGCGGATTTTGGTTTGTTCTCACAAGGTTAATCCTCATGTTACACTTTTAATACACTGAGCCTTGAGCACCGCCTCTGTGTGCTTCCCAGCAGGGTTTTTTTTCCACAGAGCATTCTTCTCAACAACCTTTTCATATAAACTACTTTAAAGTCCCTGTCCCAGCTAGGGACATATTTGGGATTTGAAAACCCTTGTAACACATGAGTTATCATCTGTTTTTTTTTTTTTTTTTTCATAGATACAAATACATATTTAATCGTTGTAGATCCATACATGCATACTGCTTTATTTGTAACTGGGTAAGTTATTATGGTTAAATTAAATAAGTGTTAATGATTTCATATTAAAATGCAAAGACAATTGTTACATCTATATGTCTGGAGCTGCATTTGATGATTTCACACTTAGGCATGTCATTAGGATGATAAGAAAAACAAGGATCAATTTCTAAATGATACATTAAAGAAAGAACATTTGTTTGGGGTGAAGGATGGTTAATCTCATATTTGCTTATTGAGATCATGGAGAGCGTTTTATGTCATTATCTGTAATGAAATAGGATGTGCCATTTAAACCAGTTGCAAACACAACCTCTTGTTTACCATATTTGACAAATGTTCCATATACTTTGTCAACAAAAAAATGACATGATCCCATTGTAAAGGCAAGGCCTAAACTACTGCAATCAGCATAATGTAGCCATTTTTAAATGCTCAACTACATGCATCTTAAAGCAAACATTTTCCATCATAAAAAAACATCTTTTTTTTTTTTTTCATTTGATCTGAGAAATGCAGATAGCAGTAGGTGTTATGTGTTAAAATGTTTTTTGTTTGTTTGTTATCCAGATGAACTGCTGCTTCCTGTTAATAATGCCTAGTGCACTTGTGCCCTAAGTGCTGGGTGACCAGATTTGCAAAAGTAGAAACTGGGACACATTAAAAAATTATTTCTAAAACAAAATTACATCACTTAAAAAGCAATATTATGAGGGTACTTGTCTAATAGCATCCCCATTTATGCTGTATTATTGATTTATTGCAGTTTTCCCAACATAAGATAAACTCTTGAGTGTAGAATAATGACAGTTTGGTTTATATTAATAAATCGTTGAATTAGAGTTTACCAATATAGTTAAAATGTTTACTCTTTGATATGATCGATGACATAAAAACATGCGGTGTCTATTTTTACTGGTTTAAGAGTTCTCTGTGAGTCCAACCGGGGATTGGGGGGTAAACGTGACATTTGAACGATTCTGAGAAAAATTGTCGTGACACTGGGACTGTTTATGAAAATCCGGGACTGACGTATGGTCACGCTACCAGGTCATTAATTTGTTAATGCTTCTTTGCGGCTTTCCCTATATGTTGCTAAATGTTGCTACAGGCAGTAACTCCTTCCAAAGCACTGCTTTTAATCACAATTTTCCTTACATATTCTGACATTCATGCTTCCTGAGAATGTTAATGTCCTTAAAGTTATAAGGTGTACTTTTTATGTCCATTATAAAACGTGTTTATTGCAAGTGGCCCAACCCACTCAGCAGTGGTTGCATAGCTCTAATTACCCCCATAAAAGCAGAACATCTTTTAACACCAAAAATGTACTGACACATCAATGCAGTGAACAGAACAGTAAAATCTAAGTTACTGTGCAATTCCAGTCATATTCTTTGTAGTTCTGCGCTAATCTCAAGTATTTCAAGGTAACCTGTCAAATTCATACTCAGACTGCAAGTTTTACTGCAATACTTTGCAGGTAGAAGTTGGTATCATTTTTGAAAGTTTGTCAGCGATAAAACTTTTTCTCAAAGAGAAGTACCCGAGTCACCGTATACAGCATAGTAGACAGTCATAAAACAGGGCATGATTCGGGGTTGAAAATAACCACCTCGGTGTGCACTTAGCTAATGTGGTGCTTAAATGGTTAATATTAAAATTCCAGAATTTTGGTTCAAAAGATGTTTTGTAAATTATCAAACGTGGCAACCTAATATGCAATCAAATGTTTTGCACATTTTATGCTTACCTGTCAGTTCCCTTTTCTAAAGCTATTTTATACTTTATTTGCAAAAAACTTAAGTGGCCGTATATACTTATAATACTTATAATCAGTGGTCGACAAATCACCAAAAAATCTACTCGCCGAACAAAAAAATCTACTCGCCACCTAGTACCACACGTGTGCTGCTTGGGCCAATAGGAGCTCGCCACGATGTGAAATCCACTCGCCCGGGGCGTGCAAATGTATAGGTTTGTCGAACACTGCTTATAATACACTTATACTTATAATTTAGTTAAATAATTTCTCATTATATAAACTTCTGGTAATTTCAGGAATTACATTTGTTTTTTTTTTAAATATCAACTAAGTGGGCAATATCTTTAAGCTTATTTCCGTGAAACTTGTTGGTAAAATCCTGTGTACTGTAGATGAATCTATCAAATTGTTGTGGTTTTGAAAACAATTTTTGGCTTGATATTAATGAAATTAACATGTTAAATTCCTTTTTAAAAGGAATAGCTTTATATTCATCTATTTTTTTGGGTGGGGAGGCGGCACGTAGTATTCTTCCAACCTGAAATAAAATCTAATCAGCCAACACCACCGTGTCCTCATACAGTATATTAACCTGACCTAAAATCTAAGGCTGCGTCCATACACATTTCTCCGGTGCGGAGGCGCGCGGAGGCTGAGGGAAAGCGAGTGCTTTCCCTGGCCATGGTACGCGCGCGTCCGTGGCCTTGTCTATGGGTGTGCCAATGACGTCACAGAGCTGGTTCACCCTCATTGGGCGAACCACTCACGTGACCGCCCTATCGGGCGAGAAATCAGTTTTAACCGATTTCTCGCGCATCGCGCGCCCCCTCCTGCCTCCGCACGCACGCGCTGCATGTACGCGAACACTGCCATAAGGCATTCTGTTTGCTCAGCGTGCGGATGCGTCCGCGCTGTCTGCCACAGTATGGACGCAGCCTTACGTTGGTTAAAGTGCATTGCAAACATGTTAAATAAGAAAGCAAAGCTCTCTGAAAATGTTTCCGCCATATTAATACTATGAGTAAACAGGGGGAGACCCTCCTGAAAATTATGGCCTAGATTTATTAAAGGTCAATATTGCAGCGTTTAAAAAATATTATCATTCCAGCAATATTTTTTTTAATTTCACCATATTTACTGAGACTGACGGATTTATAAGCGGGTTGCAATATTTAATCTCATTTACATTCAGTAAAAAAGTCAAAACTCAGCGTTAAAAGGGGCATTTCCACTTGCCCAATGTTTTGTTCTGTTTTAATAAATGCAGTGTACGTACGGGTGTGTACGGCAATGCAATTATCTAAGCTGCCGATCAATCAGTGAAGATTCAGCTTCCCAGGGCATGCAATATGGATATGGCTGCCTATTTCAACAGAGGAAGTGGTGTAGCTTCCTCAATAGTTGCTATAGCAAACCAAGGAAGCTTAAATACATAAAAAAAATAATTAAGAAAGGCATAAAAAGTGAAAAGAATCAGTGAAAACTATCTAATACTACACAACTGATTTATTGAAGTACTGTATATACAGGATTTTGAATAATGTGCAACTTTAAATGGCGCTAGTGATACAAACGGAATGACCATCACTGGCAAGCCATTAGGGTTTCTATGGGGTTAATATAATAATAATAATAATAATAATAATAACAACTTGAATATTGTTAATATTATATCTTTTCAGCATCCATTCTAGGTTGACTATTCTTTTCTTGCCTATGTCTATGGTGAAATAAATTTAAAAAAAATGCTACCACTCACGGGGTCTTTAAGTGAAGAAATATAGCAATTTATGAAATAAAAAGATCAAGGTTTCGGCCCATCCTTGGACCTTTGCCAAGAATGGACCAAAACCATGATCTTTTTATATAATAAACTGCTACATTTCCTCACTTAAAGAGTCGTGATTACTAGCATTTAAAAAAAAAGTAGTTCATATACATATTCATATAACAAGGCCACTAGGTCTATAATGGCCATTAACTACATAGGCTAAATGGGCATAATGCCAGTCTGGGGTAGGTGATAAAAACTGGCGCTATTTCATGGCAGCAGGCCTTTACTGCCAGAAAGTGCATAAGTAGCATGTGAACAGGTAATTAGCGGCCACTTCTACATTTGCATGCTCGTTTTCATACGTAATTAGGAGATGCATACTCATTTGCATGCTAATTGGCAATGCGGACGTTAAATTTCATCCACCCTGCATTATTTAAAGCATATAACCTTTCAAAAATGAGGCGGTAAAAATAACTCCCTTTTTAACCACGGCGATAACAGTATCGAAGTTTTGCAAATCTAGGCCCATGTGCAGTATCCCACTGTGATTACTAATCGAAATCATTAGCGCATAAAAACAACAGTATACTCAAATAATATGTGCTTTAACATTTAGTTGCTATGTACAGTTTTAATACATAAGAAAAGAAAGAATGGTGCCGTCACTTATTCCAAAGATTTTACAACCTTTTATTAATAGTTTTCTGAAATATCAAAAGGTGTTCAAACAATAACCAAGGTTGCTGCTAGACTTGTTATTACTTCACGGCTCAATCAAATTTTCCTGCCTCCTCATTTTGAGAGGAAAGGTTTCCAATAGAACCAGAACATAATGCGAATATAGTATCTGTTTAAATTTAGTAGGTTGAACGTGATGGTTAAATGTCTTCTTTTCAACCTCATCTACTATGTAAATAATGTCAAGGTTAAATCATTTGATGAAATCATTTGTTGTACACATAACACACTATTAGCTATAAACAGCAAGCTAGCCCTGTGTCTTCACAACATGAACTTGGTCACTCTTTTCCAACCTCTCAGACAGGGAGTAATGTACAAATAACATTTGATCTGACACCATGGAAAAGATCAAATCATAAATTCATGGTATGACAAAATGACCTAAAATCATTTGATGGAATTTCCTTCGGTAATTAAAAGAATGATTATGTTCAAAGATTCTTAACAGCGTGGGAGTAACATACGTGAACTAAGAATCTGAAACAGAGATTTGCTTCCCAAAGAATAAAGCTACAATGTGGTCCTTTTTTTGTTTTACTATTGACCTGTATGCTAAACCTAATAATTAAAGCTACATGGAAGGACGGGTTTAAAAAAAAAAAAAGGCACAACCTTCTATAATTTATCGTTGCACATTGTTCACATAACGGCAATAAAAATCGTGAAGATGTTTACGTGTAATATTGAGCCACGGAGAGAATAAGGCACTAAACAAATGTAACTTTGTCAAACATTGTAAATTCAGTCAAAATTCCACAGCAAATACCCTTGTCCTGCAAAATATTTCCTTGTGTAATTTGGGGGTGAAAAAGTTGAGCAATGAAAATACCCAGAGATATAAAATAGGAAGATATGCTTTTCTCTTCATCATATCGGTCATCTCTTAAAAGCTGATTTTTTTCACTGGAAAGGTATAGAACTGGAGTAAAACTGGTGAACGATTCCTGCAGACTATCATTAAATGAAATAATAAAATGCACTTTAATAGTAGCTAAGATCTGTAATAGATCTTCATAGTAAACTGAAATAGTTGGTAACAGTAACAAATTAGTTCTGGTATTCTGACTTCCTGAAAGAAGTCATCTACAGCAAGTAAGGCCCCGCTGGCACTGAGCGCGCTTGACGCGCTTACCTTACTCAATGTGGATCGTCGCATCTACGTTCACGCAGTGCGTGCGCGCTTATGCGTGGGCACACACGCTCACCCACGCTCGGCGCTTAGATAAACCAAAAATTTGTACTTTCGAGCGCGCTCAATTTGCCCGCAATGCCCCCCTGCGCGCGGTTCTGAAATAGCGTGGACACCCGGCGCTCATGCTTGGAGACCTGGTGACATCACCGCTCTCAAGCATGAGCGCGGTCAGCGCCAGCGGGGACGCAGCCTTACAGCTTTATAGGCTCATCCAGCGTTCAAGAGGTTCATAAAAAAAAATTTGGGGACTTTTTTTTAACGACAACTAAATTCTGTAAAGCTCCACATTCTTCCCTTTTAAATATGTTGGGGCACCACAGCAATCAGCATTATAAACATACATATTTTTCAAGAAAATTGTTTAAATGTTGCCTTCTGTAAGCACTAAGTAAGTTATTCTTCCTTTTTGTTATAACTACTTTTGGTTTTCAACTACACACATCTTAATGTGAGGATAAAAATAAATACATGGTTTGATAAAGGGATATACATGTAGCATCATGTTATTTTAGCCACCTGCCGCCTTCCTTTCACAGTTTCAAATTGTCCCTTCTACTGAAGATTCCCACCAACCATTCCACATCTGATGAAAGTACGTTACTCTCGTAATGTCAGAAACGCCTGAGCTCCAAGGCCAGATATATAAATATTCTGTGCCAATTTCCTTCTTCTATGTAATCTAATCAATATGAGCACCAGTCTCCAGTAAATTCAATCAATTCTCACACCGACCCCTTCTGACCTCTCGAGAGCCCTTTCTCCAATTCAGCAACCGCATCAAGGAGGTAACCATCACTCCTATCCGCTGAAAAGGAGCCACAGAATAGGCTGTCACTTGGGCCTATAGCCCGGGACAGCTCCTGCTGGCTGAGTCTAGTGCTAGTAAAATAAAGGCCGAGGCTTAACGGCCTTCTGGGTAAAGATAAATGAACATGGATACAGTAATTGCAGTCCCCTAATAGAAGAAAACAAAAGGTGTCATGGGGTGACTGAGTACGCACTGGAAGGATGAGGGCACATCAAAGGCTACAAGTCTTGTTCAAAGCCTCAGTTTAATTGTCAATTAAGCATGCATAAGGGAGACAATGCCATGACAACGCTGGGCTGCATGCTGGTGTATTGTTGCAGCGCCAGAGAACAACACTGAAAACAGCTGATTTTGCTGACAGTGTGCTTGTGGGGCACCTTGTAAGCAATCAGTCTGTGATAGAGAGGCAAACTGCTCCTCTGCCATCTTATTGTGTGGAACATTCCTGGATTAGGGTCACATTGTGGTCATCCTATATAATTGCAGTAAAACAGACACACTGGAAGAAGATGCTTCCACATATCATATCAATAAAAAACAAAAACCTGTTGGGCTGTAGCCTGGACGCTGTTTCTCTGATTTCACCATCCTGAATATGGTGTGAAGAGTTGATTTATAGTCTTACATGAAATGTGATTGTTTAGTAATGAGTTCCAATTAGGCAGACTCATTAATTAGAGATCTGGTTTAATGGTTAACACTTAGTGGTTTCTCCACCTCCCTGTTCACTCTTTGCCGTTTTTTTAAAGTCAATAATGTATCTCAGTGAGGATACAGTGGTTAACATGTATAGTAGGCCCTCTGAGTTGTATATTACCAGGCCCAAGTTCAGAGAGACCTGGATATGCCGATAGAACTCAAGTAGCTTGCCCAAGGGAATATATATTTGCATAATATAAGAACTGGTAAGTCTGCCTATCTAAAACAGTCTCTTAAAATACAATGCAACCAAAATGAACCCATTTCATATTAGCAGTGCAAAAACAGGCACTTTCATGTGAAAGAGAGATACCAGACTGACAAGCATTAAACAAGTCGGTTGAAATGTGCTTTCTTGCGGGAGTGAGTCAGAGCAACAAATAACCACCTAATCAACAAGCAAACAGCTATGCTTGGTTAGAAACCCACCAGTTTAAGTCTTCACCTACCATGTTAATACAGAATATTGATGGAAACTTGTTATGCAAACCTGACACACAGAAGCCGGTTAAATAAAGCCTGTTTTCCACATCAACTTATAGATCTTAAGGACACCTCTCCATGACATCATTATCTTTTGATGTAAAACTATGGTTGTGGCAGATCAACTACCAAAAACACCTTTTAGTTACATACACCTAGTCAACAACTATGTCCACTAAAGAGCCATGGTAAAGTACATAAGAGAGCATGTCGGGTTTAAAATATATATATATATATATATTTTTTTTTTTTTAAAGTAGGCATTACAAACAATGCTTTTTCTGAAAATTGGATTTATATGAGGTGTTCCTGAAAATGATGGTCTAAAAATTAAAAGTTCTTATATCCATTTGCTGCTTAAGGGGTTCTGCACTGTGACGTGCATACACAAATAAATACATATATGCAGCACGGATATAAAATCCAAAAGGATACTTAGCAACATGTATGTGATGTGCAATAAAGTGAAAGCCTTCAGGCCTCTAAACCTCACATGTAATGTTTAAGATAACTTTAGCACCTTTTACAATTTAGGCCCAAATGTTTAACACCAAAAAGGTCAAATGACAATTGCCACAAAATATATTGTTTATATTTTACATAGCTAGTGCCTTTGGTGCTGGTTTACATAGTTTTTACAACGTTTTGCAGATTTGGGCTGTTATTATCCCCAAAATATAATTGACGTCAATATTTCTGCTAAATGGAAACCTAATGAGTTAGATGAAGTAGAAAAAGTGTTAGGTATGTGATAAAAAGGGAAATATCAATTGCGAAAATATATATTTTTTTAAAGTGTGAGTGAAGCTTTTATCTGCAGTTCATTGGAGGCCCACCAAGTACTGCAATAGTTAAAATAGAACTCAACATTTCTCAATGGAAAGGAACAGTTCATCAGAAAGGCTGAGAGATGAGAGCTTGTGACCCTGCGCTGACCCTGTTACTACCCTTGTGCTTGTCACAGTCTGCTTTCTTTTGTTTGCCACTTGAGTTGGCTGACTTTGGTGTGTAGATTACAGGTAGAAGGACAATGTGGATCATTATCATACAATGCCTCTTGCTCCACTACTCACTGGAGCCCTTCACTGATTATCTTCTACTGTCTTATTGTCTTGCTTTCCACAATATTCTCCTCACACTTTTTCAACTCCCCCCAGACATGAATCCTATCACCTGAACACATGGTTGTGGAGCTACTTCTCAGAAGTAGATCTACAAATTGAGGCCCTGACCCCTCTTGTACACATTAGGTCCCAAAGCACGGAGATTGCCCTCTATTACTACACAATTCCACATAATTTGCTACTCCTCTATTCTACATGGGCCAGCTTAATCTCAGATTTTCTTGTAAAAGGATTTTCTTTCAAACTTTAGTTCCAACCATAAATCAGTAAGTAGCTTAGCTACAAATCTTCAAGTTATACTCTAGATATGTAGAAACATAGTTCTGGACATATATGGAATAATGTACCCCCACTGCTGGAAGGCTATTCCAGGCAAGGACGACTCACTTTCTTAGGCTAAAGCCCCAATGCGCGTGCATCGCGGCTTGTATGTGTGTGCACACACGCCGACTGGGGCCTGCCCCATAAAGGGCTGTGCTTTGAGTGCGGCACGCACGCACGCCGTCGCGCGCGCAGCCGTGGCCACTGGGGACCTAGCCTTACTGATGCATTTCAGTAGCTTGTCTGTTAGGGCTAAACATTCCAATCTTTCCACTACACCCAATGACATGTTTTTGATATGATGCTCATTTATGCCATGTGTCTGTGTTTGTCTTACAGTGCAATGTTTATATATTCTTACCATGCAGTTTGCTTGGAGGAGAGGCGCTGAGATGAGTATGGTGTGGAGATCCATGTGGCAGAAGAGAGTTCATGTGTGGTCCTGTGCTGTAGGCATCCATAGCCAGTTTTTGGCGAAAAGCTTCTTCTTTCCTTCGGTTTGCAAACCAGTTATAAACCCGCACTTCTGTAACCAAATTTGATCCTAGTCCATGTGCCTTGGAAGGAGATACTCCACGCTGCAGGCATTCCGCTCTGCAAAGCACAAGAAGGGTATCATTAAGATTTAACATAGTTACATACCGCAGTAGATGAGGTTGAAAAAAGAAATGTCCTTCAAGTTCAATCTGTGTTAAATTTAGATGATAGACACTTATCCTATATTTTTATTTACAGTGTATTGATCCACAGGAGGGTAAACAAAAACCGCTATTGAAACATTATCCAATGCGGTCTTATAATGGGAAAATTAAATTCCTTCGGGACTCCAAATAATGGCAATCAGATTTCTCCCTGGATCAACATCCTTCCCATGTTTACTTATTTGGTATATCCCTGTATATCTTTCCTTTTGAAAAAAATGTACAACCTTTTTTTTTTTTGAAGATATGTGTTGAATCTGCCATCACAGTCTCCATGGGTAAGGAATTCCACATTTGAACGGCCCTTACTGTAAAGAACCATTTCCTATGCTGCTGGTGAAATCTCCTTTCCATATGGTAACAATTCACTGTGCACAGCAGCCTGCAATTTGATTACATAGGCACGGATCCACATAAGGGTGCTAAGCTTTAGCATGCCCTTATTCACATTCATACTAATGGGAGCTGAGGCGTGCTAAAGCTTAGCAGCCTTTTGAGGGTTACTCAACATATATATATATACAGGCAGTCCTCGGTTATCCGACACAATGCGTTACTCAAAATGGCGTTGGATAGCGAAACGTTGTAAAGCGAAACACGTTTCCCCATAGGAACACTGTTTAAATGAAAGGTTCCGTTCCTGAAGGCATTTTTAATGCTAAAATACACAAAATATTTTACGCAGACAATAAGATATGCAGCACACACAAATTATATAGTGCATATACTGTATTATATATAATATAACATAATAAATAATATAAAAATATAATATTTTATATAGTATAATATACAATATTATATACACATAAACAACTTTGCAAAGCGTCGAAAGAGCGTTGGATAAGCCGTTTTGGCGTTGTAAAAATGAACATAGGTATGGATTGCATAGCGTTGGATAAGCCATTAGTTGTAAAACGAAGCGTTGTAAAACGAGGACTGCCTGTATATATAATAAAGATATGTATCACATATATCAAGTAACATCTATATCATAATTGGCATAGCCTTCTTAGTCTTTCCATAACACTTAAGCAATCTCTCCTTTATAGATATATTGTCATTTTTTGCAGCCTATTAATCTGTAAATGGCTAAGAAGCCACGGGCTGTGTTTAAAATATAAGGTACCTAGACATTTATGGTCTGAAAACTACATTCAAACATTTTAGAAACCCACTATAAACTTGCCTGCAGCCATTCCCCTACCTCTTCCACCCCCCCCCCCCACAGTGCCTACAAGTCTTGTCATATAGTGAAAGTGCTATTTCTGATTATCTGTGAAAGCAGTAGCGCTATATACAGTATTATCATATCCCAATGTAAAATTGTTGAAAAAAACAGCACCAAATATATTTCAACTGGGAGCCATGTCATCAATTGGGTGTCTTTGTAGGGCTTTTTGTTTCAATGGAATTTTGTATTTGTCCTGAGTTTCTGCACTGCTCTTCATTATTTGACAGCATAACTGTAATGCTGTTTAGGACTAAACTTAAACTCAAAAGCAAACATAAAGGTTAAGTTATCATTTTATGGTTGCATGGTTTTAAAAGGGGGTGAAATATAGCATGAATGCCAATTGATATTGCACGTACTGGTCTCTGAAAAAGGTTGGATCTTTATTGCCGTCAGACTCCTGGGAGAAGCGTATATCATATGTTTATAAAAGTTCAAAGATAAAAACGTATTTAGGAGAACTGTTGGAGAGCAATACGATTTAAATATTATTTCAAATTTGGTCATTTTTAAGGGCCTGATTGTGATTTGATTTTCTGTGAAATGTTCTTGAAATGATAGCAGCTTCAGTTGATGTTTCAAATTAAGAGGGATTCCAATTACATTCCATTAGGATCAGCCATGGATATATTGCAGCCCAAAGCTTTTTTTAGACCATGCTATAGCTTTTACCTGTTACACTCCTCAACTAAAGCCTCCCTTTCCTCTTTGCTGGGGTTCTTTTGCCTCTCATAGGCCTGGTACAGAATATGCTGGGATGCAGGCCCCCATTTGAAGCGATTTCGTCGCATCTTCTTGTTGGCGGGCTCAGAGCAGGAATCGTCAGGCTGGCCTGGACCTTGGTTTTGCTGAGTAAACTCTGGAAAGAGAAACAGCAGCTGATCCTGACTGCTTTTGTCTGTCATATTTCCAGACCCGTGCATTGTCTGGTTGAATTCTGAAAGAGAGAGAGGAGATTTGATCCGGTTTATAGCCACAGCCAATAAACACTATCATGTCGGTTTAATAAAAAATAGAGACATGCATATGAAACTACAGATAGAGTAGAGAGGACAGACTTTAAAGCAGAAGCCTTACTTAGTGTACACTGTACATACAGTGTACATACACTGTACATACACTGTACATACAGTGTACATACAGTATACACCTGTATTCACTAAAATCTAATACAGGGTATTTCATCACAATCCCACATTAACTGCCCTTGACTTGAATGACAGTTATTGTGGGATCGCAGGACGGTAATCCATATTGCAGCTTAGTGAATCTCCCCCGGAGTAGGCTATATTGTAGATAATAAAAAGAAGGAAACTATTTACAAAAGTAATATACTCTGTTAGTTTTCATGTTTGCATCATTGGTTCATATAAGTTTTCAAGTGAAGCCTAAATGCCATAGTCCCAAAATACTTTGCAAATTTAATGTCACAAATCAAAGATGGCTACTGATTAGCAGAATGTATGAATCTCAGTCATTTTATTTTAGATTTATACTGTACTAGCTGAGAGACCCGGCGTTGCCCGGGATGTAAATGCGTAATAGGTAGTATTATTTATAAATCGTGGAATAATAGGTGACTGTTTGTTGTAAAGGTTGGATAATAATATTGAAAAGAAAGATGGAAGAAAATGTAATACGATGTTGTATAAAAATGGTTTATTGTAACCACACCACAGTACAATGTATATTTTGGTGCCATAAGTGATGTAAAAATCTGAGTCGTGTGTCCTGCTAGGGTGTGAGGGGGCGGGTGGCGCGTGGGTTGTGAGTGCTGTGTGCGAGTGGGGGTCCTGCTAGGGTGTGAGGCGGCGGGTGGTGCGTGGGCTGTGAGTGCTGTCTGTGAGTGGGGGTCCTGCTAGGGTGTGAGGCAGTGGGTCAGTGATGTCAGTGCGTAGGGGCGGGAGGCAGCAGGTGTGTGTGGCGGCAGGTATGTGTCGAGTGTGGCGGGTGTCTGTTGAGTGCGTGCAGCGGCTGTGAGGCGGTGGGTGAAAGGCAGATTTGGCCGGAGTAAGGGCGGGTGAAAGGCAGAGGCGGGGGTGGGGAGGCGGTAAGGCGGGCATGAAGGCGAAGGGCAGCGGGAAGGGGAGGAGGGGGTGGAGGAGGGGGGCAAGGGGTGGAGGAGGGGGGCAAGGGGTGGAGGAGGGGGGAAGGGTTAGAGGAGGGGGGGGAAGGGTTAGAGGAGGGGGGGGAAGGGTTAGAGGAGGGGGGGGAAGGGTTAGAGGAGGGGGGGAAGGGTTAGAGGAGGGGGGGGAAGGGTTAGAGGAGGGGGTGGAAGTGTGGGAGGGGGTGGGAGGGGAAAGAAGAAAAAGAGGTGGAGGGGGGGGGAAGAGGAGCGGAGGGGGGGGGAAGAGGAGCGGAGGGGGGGGGGGGAAGAGGAGCAGAGGGGGGGGGGGGAAGAGGAGCGGAGGGGGGGTGGAAAGGGGAGCGGAGGGGGGGGAAGGGGAGCGGAGGGGGGGGGGGAAGGGGGAGCGGAGGGGGGGGGAAGGGGAGCGGAGGGGGGGGGGAAGGGGAGCGGAGGGGGGGGAAGGGGAGCGGAGGGGGGGGAAGGGGAGCGGGGGGGGGGGGGAAGGGGAGCGGGGGGGGAAGGGGAGCGGGGGGGGGAAGGGGAGCGGGGGGGGGAGGGGAGAAGTGGTGGGAAGGGGGAGGAGGGGGGAGGTGGTGGAAAGGGGGGAGGTGGTGGGAAGGGGGGAGGTGGGAAGGAGGAGGAGGGGGAAGGTGGTGGAAAGGGAGAGAAGGGGGGATGTGGTGGAAGGGGGAGGAGGGGGAAGGTGGTGGGAAGGGGGAGGAGGGGGAAGGTGGTGGGAAGGGGGAGGAGGGGGGAGGTGGTGGGAAGGGGGGGGAGGTGGTGGGAAGGGGGGGGAGGTGGTGGGAGGGGGGGGAGGTGGTGGGAAGGGGGGGAGGTGGTGGAAAGGGGGGGGGGAGGTGGTGGAAAGGGGGGGGGAGGTGGTGGGAAGGGGGGGGGGAGGGGGGAGGTGGTGGGAAGGGGGAGGAGGTGGGAAGGGGGAGGCGGAGGGAAGGCAGGGGGTGGGAAGGCGGGGGGTGGGAAGGCGGGGGGTGGGAGGCAGTGGGAAGGGGGGGGGAGGTGGTGGGAAGGGGGGGAGGGAGGCGGTGGGAAGGGGGGGGGGGGAGGCGGTGGGAAGGGGGGGTGGGAGGCGGTGGGAAGGGGGGGGAGGCGGTGGGAAGGGGGGGAGGCGGTGGGAAGGGGGGGGAGGCGGTGGGAAGGGGTGGGGGGAGGCGGTGGGAAGGGGTGGGGGGAGGCGGTGGGAAGGGGGGGAAGGGGGGAGGCGGTGGGAAGGGGGGGAGGCGGTGGGAAGGGGGGGGGGGCGGTGGGAAGGGGGGGGGGCGGTGGGAAGGGGGGGGGGGCGGTGGGAAGGTGGAGGGGAGGCGGTGGGAAGGTGGAGGGGAGGCGGTGGGAAGGGGGGGGGGGAGGCGGTGGGAAGGGGGGGGGGAGGGGAGGTGAAGGGGGGGGGGAGGTGAAGGGGGGGTGGAGGGGAGGTGAAGGGGAGGTGAAGGTGGGGGGGTGGAGGGGAGGTGAAGGGGGGGTGGAGGGGAGGTGAAGGGGGGGAGTGGAAGGGAGGTGAAGGGGGGGGTGGAAGGGAGGTGAAGGGGGGGGTGGAAGGGAGGTGTGGAAGGGAGGTGAAGGGGGGGGTGGAAGGGAGGTGAAGGGGGGGGGTGGAAGGGAGGTGAAGGGGGGGGGGTGGAAGGGAGGTGAAGGGGGGGGGGGGTGGAGGGGAGGTGGTGAAGGGGGGGGTGGAGGGGAGGTGAAGGGGGGGTGGAGGTGGGGGAGGTAAATGGGGAGGTGAAGGGGGGTGGAAGGGAGAAGTGGAGTGAGGGGAGGTGAAAGGGGGTGAGAGGTGAAAGGGGGTGAGAGGTGAAAGGGGGTGAGGGGAGGTGATGGGGGGTGAGGGGAGGTGATGGGGGGTGAGGGGTGGGTGAGGGGAGGTGAAGGCCGCTCACTCACCCGTCCGGCAGGTCCCACGTGGATCTGAGGCGGGAGGCAGCGTGTTGTGGCTGCTCTCCCGCTGTGTCCCGGGCGCTCGCTCGCTCCCCCGCTGACTGTAGCGGCGCCGGGGGGGGGGGGGCGTATCGGGGAGACACTGACACTGGAGAGGAGGGGGCGTGGAGGGGAGGTGAAGGGGGGGTGGAGGG
>NC_134485.1:128101876-128104376 GCF_040206685.1 Ascaphus truei
TGTGTGTGTGTCACTGTGTGTGTGTCTGTCACTGTGTGTGTGTGTGTGTGTCCCTGTGTGTGTGGTGTGTGTGTGTGTGTGTCTGTCACTGTGTGTGTGTGTGTGTGTGTGTGTGTGTGTGTGTGTGTGTGTGTGTGTGTCTGTGTGTGTGTGTCCCCCTGTGTGTGTGTGTGTGTCCCTGTGTGTGTGTGTGTGTGTGTGTCCCTGTGTGTGTGTGTGTCCCTGTGTGTCCTTTGGCCCGTCACTCCGCCTCAGGCCAATGAGAGGTGTGCGGGGGCGGGCGGGCCAAGGGACCAATGAGATTTCCCCTAGGGACACCGGACATCCAGGCAGGCAGGCAAACATACAGTGCTTTCACTAATATAGTATAAGATTATATTGCATTATTATGTACATTTTGCATATATATACACACACACACACACACACACATTACATTTTAGAATTTAACCATGTATATTTATGGTTCGATTTCTGTACATTATAACTTAACTATCAGCATGTTTTACTGAAAAGCAAGTCTCTCAGTATAATACAGCTATATTGGTCTTGTATATACTACAGTATCTTGTACATATAAATATATACACTAAGAGGTATTTTGTGGTGATGCAAGAAAATAGTAATTGCTAATATTTCTATATATTGCAGCATGATCATTACCACAGGGGAGAAAGATTTACACTATCTGCCAATTCCAAGTATTTCCAGAATGGTTCTGAAGTTGGCCAGTTATCCATTAGAGCATATCAGAGAAGTTGTTAACCATTCAGTGCCAAATACATACCGTAGGGTATAGATGAAACAAAAATATGTATTTCGATCGCCAAGAATACTTACGTCTTAGTATTTCTCTTTGTTTCCTCACGTACCAGGTGTACAAAGCAGCTCGCTTTTGGGTCTTCATAGGGGTTCCCTTGTTGAGGTGTTGGGAGAGATGGGACTGGTTCAAGCCTGTAACATCCACAACTTCCCTTTGAGGAATGTTGTGCTGTTGCATGTAACCCTTTATCATTTTAGCAGCCCGCCATGGGTCCTCACTGTAGGAAAATTAAATAACTGGAGTAAGAACAGTGTTGTCATCAATACCATTATAGTTATAGCACAGAGTTTGTAATAATGGTTAATGGTAGCCGTGCCACTACTTGAGATTGCAGTGATCTAAATAAAGTAAAAGCATAATAATTTAGAACTCTGTATTGGAATCCGTATAAAATGCCCCATATTTCCACTATATTTACACTTTTACCTAGTACAATGCTGTGTAGGATAAATATGACAACTACAAACCCCATTAGTGGGAAGGCTGTTCATCTAATTTATTATTATTATCTTTCATTACTGTGCTTCATATGGAGAGAAAACATTTACAGGGAATTAAAATGAAGAACCTGTCAAGAGGAAAGGTAACAGCAACAGCTGGCATTAATGTGTTCAAGATACTTATTTATATATTGTATATGTTTTGTTCTTTTTTTTTTTATAGAAAAGGTTCCAGCAGAAATATTGTTCTTTAGTATAACTGTAGAAGATCTCTGTGACGTTCAAAAACATGTGCATGATAAACTATTGTTGGTCCAGTAAAAGGTATCATACTACCTATCTTTTTTTCCCGTTACACAAAATAAGGACCAATACAGCGAAAAAAAACCTTTTTGTCTTTCCTAAGCATGTAACAATAAAGATGATTTGATGTACCTGGCAAACTCACTTAGATAAAATCCATATACTCTTGTGCTCTCAAATGTCTTAACTAGGAAGCTCTAGAACAGGCCTGCCCAACTCGTAAAGTGAGAAGGGCCGAACTGCTCCAAGGAAAAAAAATTGGGCCGCACGGGTTAATCATCATCATCATCATCATCATCATCATCATCATCATCATCTCTCCTCCAGCACCTCTCATCATCATCATCATATCTCCCCCAGAACCCCTCCCTATCAACCGTTTACGATACTCCCCATCTATCTCTCATACCCCCATCTCTCCCCCTCACCCACACAATACCCCCCTCCACATCAAACACACAATACCCCCTCCACATCCCCCCAGCCCATTCCATATCAGCAGCCCCCCCCCAAGTCAGCATCCCATGTCAGCATCCCCCCCCCCCCCCCCACAAGTCAGCATCCCCCCCATGTCTCTCTTTCCTCAATATAACACTCTCCCCCCCTCCCCTAAATCACACCCTCTCCCCCTCCTCTCAATATTACTCTCTCCCACTCCCCTCAATATGACTCTCCTCCTCCCCTCAATATGACACACTCTCCCCCTCCCCTCAATCTGACACTCTCCCCCTCCCCTCAATATGACACTCTCTCCCCCTCCCTCAATATGACACTCTCTCCCCCTCCCCTAAATCACCCCCTCCCCCTCCTCTCAATATGACTCTCTCCCCCTCCCCTCAATATGACACTCTCCCCCTCCCCTCAATATGACACTCTCCCGCTCCCCTCAATATGACACTCTCCCGCTCCCCTCAATATGACAGTCTCCCCCTCC